>NW_026892808.1:662500-672500 GCF_033815535.1 Pezoporus flaviventris
CCATTTGAATGCACCCTCTTCGGAGCTTGCTCTCGGCTGCCCAGCAGCACAGTGAGTAGAGCACGAACGGTTGCCGTCTGCTCCCACAGTCGAAGAGCCAGGAGGGAAAGCATGTGCTGGGCATCTTCAGCACACAGTTAGCTTTGCAACGGTGTCACCATCATTGCTGTCGCTCCTCGCTTTCATACCTAAAAGTCCACTCGAATGCAACCTCTACGGAGCTTGCTCTGAGCTGCCAAGTAGCACAGCGATTAGAGCACGAACGTCTGGCCTCTGCTCCCAGAGCCGAAGAGCCAGGAGGGAAAGCATGTGCTGGGCATCTTCAGCACACAGTTAGCTTTGCAACGGTGTCACCATCATTGCTGTCGCTCCTCGCTTTCATACTTAAAAGTCCATTTGAGTGCAACCTCTCCGAAGCTTGTTCTCGGCTGCCCAGGGGCAGAACGATTAGTGCACGAACGTCTGGCTTCTGCTCCCAGATCCGAAGAGCCAGGAGGGAAAGCATGTGCTGGGCATCTTCAGCACACAGTCAGCTTTGCAACGGTGTCACCATCATTGCTGTCGCTCCTCGCTTTCATACCTAAAGGTCCATTTGAATGCACCCTCTTCGGAGCTTGCTCTCGGCTGCCCAGCTGCACAGTGAGTAGAGCACGAACAGTTGCCATCTGCTCCCACAATCGAAGAGCCAGGAGGGAAAGCTGGTGAAAGCTTAGGGTTAGGGTTAGGGTTAGGGGTTAGGGGTTAGGGTTAGGGGTTAGGGTTAGGGTTAGGGTTATGGTTAGGTTTAGGGTTAGGGTTAGGGTTAGGGTTAGGGTATAGGGGTAGGGTTAGGGTTAGGGTTAGGGTTAGGGTTGCCGTCTGCTCCCACAGTCGAAGAGCCAGGAGGGAAAGCATGTGCGGGCATCTTCAGCACACAGTCAGCTTTGCAATGCTGTCACCATTATTGCTGTCACTCCTCTGTTTCATACCTAAAAGTACATTTGAATGCAACCTCTCCAAAGCTGCTTCTCAGCTGCCCAGAAGCTCAGCGATTAGTGCACGAACGTCTGGCCTCTGCTCCCAGCACCGAAGAGCTAGGAGGGAAAGCATGTGCTGGGCATCTTCAGCACACAGTCAGCTTTGCAACGGTGTCACCATCATTGCTGTCGCTCCTCAGTGTCATACCTAAAGGTCCATTTGAATGCACCCTCTTCGGAGCTTGCTCTCGGCTGCCCAGCAGCACAGTGAGTAGAGCACGAACAGTTGCCGTCTGCTCCCACAATCGAAGAGACAGGAGGGAAAGCTGGTGCTCTGAATCTTCTGCACACAGTCAGCTTTGCAACAGTGCCTCCATCATTGCTTTCGCTCCTCACTTTCATACCGAGAAGTTCATTTGAATCCAACTTCTCTGCTCGTTGCTCTTGGCTGCCCAGCAGCACAGTCAGTAGAGGACGAACGTCTGGCCTCTGCTCTCAGAGCCGAAGAGCCAGGAGGGAAAGCATGTGCTGGGCATCTTCAGCACACAGTCAGCTTTGCAACGGTTTCACCATCATTGCTGTCGCTCCTCGCTTTCATACCGAAAGGTCCATTTGAAAGCGCCCTCTTCGGAGCTTGCTCTCGGCTGCCCAGCAGCACAGTGAGTAGAGCACGAACGGTTGCCGTCTGCTCCCACAGTCGAAGAGCCAGGAGGGAAAGCATGTGCTGGGCATCTTCAGCACACAGTCAGCTTTGCAACGGTGTCACCATCATTGCTGTCGCTCCTCAGTGTCATACCTAAAGGTCCATTTGAATGCACCCTCTTCAGAGCTTGCTCTCGGCTGCCCAGCAGCACAGTGAGTAGAGCACGAACAGTTGCCATCTGCTCCCACAGTCGAAGAGCCAGGAGGGAAAGCTGGTGCTGGGCATCTTCAGCACACAGTTATCTTTGCAACGGTGTCACCATCATTGCTGTCGCTCCTCGCTTTCATACCTAAAAGTCCACTCGAATGCAACCTCTACGGAGCTTGCTCTGAGCTGCCAAGTAGCACAGCGATTAGAGCACGAACGTCTGGCCTCTGCTCCCAGAGCCGAAGAGCCAGGAGGGAAAGCATGTGCTGCGCATCTTCAGCACACAGTCAGCTTTGCAACGGTGTCACCATCATTGCTGTCGCTCCTCGCTTTCATACTTAAAAGTCCATTTGAGTGCAACCTCTCCGAAGCTTGTTCTCGGCTGCCCAGGGGCAGAACGATTAGTGCACGAACGTCAGGCTTCTGCTCCCAGATCCGAAGAGCCAGGAGGGAAAGCATGTGCTGGGCATCTTCAGCACACAGTCAGCTTTGCAACGGTGTCACCATCATTGCTGTCGCTCCTCGCTTTCATACCTAAAGGTCCATTTGAATGCACCCTCTTCGGAGCTTGCTCTCGGCTGCCCAGCTGCACAGTGAGGAGAGCACGAACAGTTGCCGTCTGCTCCCACAATCAAAGAGCCAGGAGGGAAAGCTGGTGAAAGCTTAGGGTTAGGGTTAGGGGTTAGGGTTAGGGGTTAGGGTTAGGGTTAGGGTTAGGGTTAGGTTTAGGGGTTAGGGTTAGGGTTAGGGTTATGGTTAGGTTTAGGGTTAGGGTTAGGGTTAGGGGTAGGGTTAGGGTTAGGGTTAGGGTTAGGTTTAGGGTTAGGGGTAGGGTTAGGGGTAGGGTTAGGGTTAGGGTGAGGGTTAGGGTTGGGTTAGGTTTAGGGTTTGGGTTAGGGTTAGGGTTGCCGTCTGCTCCCACAGTCGAAGAGCCAGGAGGGAAAGCATGTGCGGGGCATCTTCAGCACACAGTCAGCTTTGCAATGCTGTCACCATTATTGCTGTCACTCCTCTGTTTCATACCTAAAAGTACATTTGAATGCAACCTCTCCAAAGCTGCTTCTCAGCTGCCCAGAAGCTCAGCGATTAGTGCACGAACGTCTGGCCTCTGCTCCCAGCACCGAAGAGCTAGGAGGGAAAGCATGTGCTGGGCATCTTCAGCACACAGTCAGCTTTGCAACGGTGTCACCATCATTGCTGTCGCTCCTCAGTGTCATACCTAAAGGTCCATTTGAATGCACCCTCTTCGGAGCTTGCTCTCGGCTGCCCAGCAGCACAGTGAGTAGAGCACGAACAGTTGCCGTCTGCTCCCACAATCGAAGAGACAGGAGGGAAAGCTGGTGCTCTGAATCTTCTGCACACAGTCAGCTTTGCAACAGTGCCTCCATCATTGCTTTCGCTCCTCACTTTCATACCGAGAAGTTCATTTGAATCCAACTTCTCTGCTCGTTGCTCTTGGCTGCCCAGCAGCACAGTCAGTAGAGGACGAACGTCTGGCCTCTGCTCTCAGAGCCGAAGAGCCAGGAGGGAAAGCATGTGCTGGGCATCTTCAGCACACAGTCAGCTTTGCAACGGTGTCACCATCATTGCTGTCGCTCCTCGCTTTCATACCGAAAGGTCCATTTGAAAGCGCCCTCTTCGGAGCTTGCTCTCGGCTTCCCAGCAGCACAGTGAGTAGAGCACGAACGGTTGCCGTCTGCTCCCACAGTCGAAGAGCCAGGAGGGAAAGCATGTGCTGGGCATCTTCAGCACACAGTCAGCTTTGCAACGGTGTCACCATCATTGCTGTCGCTCCTCAGTGTCATACCTAAAGGTCCATTTGAATGCACCCTCTTCAGAGCTTGCTCTCGGCTGCCCAGCAGCACAGTGAGTAGAGCACGAACAGTTGCCATCTGCTCCCACAGTCGAAGAGCCAGGAGGGAAAGCTGGTGCTGGGCATCTTCAGCACACAGTTATCTTTGCAACGGTGTCACCATCATTGCTGTCGCTCCTCGCTTTCATACCTAAAAGTCCACTCGAATGCAACCTCTACGGAGCTTGCTCTGAGCTGCCAAGTAGCACAGCGATTAGAGCACGAACGTCTGGCCTCTGCTCCCAGAGCCGAAGAGCCAGGAGGGAAAGCATGTGCTGCGCATCTTCAGCACACAGTCAGCTTTGCAACGGTGTCACCATCATTGCTGTCGCTCCTCGCTTTCATACTTAAAAGTCCATTTGAGTGCAACCTCTCCGAAGCTTGTTCTCGGCTGCCCAGGGGCAGAACGATTAGTGCACGAACGTCAGGCTTCTGCTCCCAGATCCGAAGAGCCAGGAGGGAAAGCATGTGCTGGGCATCTTCAGCACACAGTCAGCTTTGCAACGGTGTCACCATCATTGCTGTCGCTCCTCGCTTTCATACCTAAAGGTCCATTTGAATGCACCCTCTTCGGAGCTTGCTCTCGGCTGCCCAGCTGCACAGTGAGTAGAGCACGAACAGTTGCCGTCTGCTCCCACAATCAAAGAGCCAGGAGGGAAAGCTGGTGAAAGCTTAGGGTTAGGGTTAGGGGTTAGGGTTAGGGGTTAGGGTTAGGGTTAGGGTTAGGGTTAGGTTTAGGGGTTAGGGTTAGGGTTAGGGTTATGGTTAGGTTTAGGGTTAGAGTTAGGGTTAGGGGTAGGGTTAGGGTTAGGGTTAGGGTTAGGTTTAGGGTTAGGGGTAGGGTTAGGGGTAGGGTTAGGGTTAGGGTGAGGGTTAGGGTTGGGTTAGGTTTAGGGTTTGGGTTAGGGTTAGGGTTGCCGTCTGCTCCCACAGTCGAAGAGCCAGGAGGGAAAGCATGTGCAGGGCATCTTCAGCACACAGTCAGCTTTGCAATGCTGTCACCATTATTGCTGTCACTCCTCGGTTTCATACCTAAAAGTACATTTGAATGCAAGCTCTCCAAAGCTGCTTCTCAGCTGCCCAGAAGCTCAGCGATTAGTGCACGAACGTCTGGCCTCTGCTCCCAGCGCCGAAGAGCCAGGAGGGAAAGCATGTGCTGGGCATCTTCAGCACACAGTCAGCTTTGCAACGGTGTCACCATCATTGCTGTCGCTCCTCAGTGTCATACCTAAAGGTCCATTTGAATGCACCATCTTCGGAGCTTGCTCTCGGCTTCCCAGCAGCACAGTGAGTAGAGCACGAACAGTTGCCGTCTGTTCCCACAATCGAAGAGCCCGGAGGGAAAGCTGGTGCTCTGAATCTTCTGCACACAGTCAGCTTTGCAACAGTGCCTCCATCATTGCTGTCGCTCCTCACTTTCATACCGAGAAGTTCATTTGAATCCAACTTCTCTGCTCGTTGCTCTTGGCTGCCCAGCAGCACAGTCAGTAGAGCACGAACGTCTGGCCTCTGCTCTCAGAGCCGAAGAGCCAGGAGGGAAAGCATGTGCTGGGCATCTTCAGCACACAGTCAGCTTTGCAACGGTGTCACCATCATTGCTGTCGCTCCTCGCTTTCATACCGAAAGGTCCATTTGAAAGCGCCCTCTTCGGAGCTTGCTCTCGGCTGCCCAGCAGCACAGTGAGTAGAGCACGAACGGTTGCCATCTGCTCCCACAGTCGAAGAGCCAGGAGGGAAAGCATGTGCTGGGCATCTTCAGCACACAGTCAGCTTTGCAACGGTGTCACCATCATTGCTGTCGCTCCTCAGTGTCATACCTAAAGGTCCATTTGAATGCACCCTCTTCAGAGCTTGCTCTCGGCTGCCCAGCAGCACAGTGAGTAGAGCACGAACAGTTGCCGTCTGCTCCCACAATCGAAGAGCCAGGAGGGAAAGCTGGTGCTCTGAATCTTCTGCACACAGTCAGCTTTGCAACAGTGCCTCCATCATTGCTGTCGCTCCTCACTTTCATACCGAGAAGTTCATTTGAATCCAACTTCTCTGCTCGTTGCTCTTGGCTGCCCAGCAGCACAGTCAGTAGAGCACGAACGTCTGGCCTCTGCTCTCAGAGCCGAAGAGCCAGGAGGGAAAGCATGTGCTGGGCATCTTCAGCACACAGTCAGCTTTGCAACGGTGTCACCATCATTGCTGTCGCTCCTCGCTTTCATACCTAAAGGTCCATTTGAATGCACCCTCTTCGGAGCTTGCTCTCGGCTGCCCAGCAGCACAGTGAGTAGAGCACGAACGGTTGCCGTCTGCTCCCACAGTCGAAGAGCCAGGAGGGAAAGCATGTGCTGGGCATCTTCAGCACACAGTTAGCTTTGCAACGGTGTCACCATCATTGCTGTCGCTCCTCGCTTTCATACCTAAAAGTCCACTCGAATGCAACCTCTACGGAGCTTGCTCTGAGCTGCCAAGTAGCACAGCGATTAGAGCACGAACGTCTGGCCTCTGCTCCCAGAGCCGAAGAGCCAGGAGGGAAAGCATGTGCTGGGAATCTTCAGCACACAGTCAGCTTTGCAACGGTGTCACCATCATTGCTGTCGCTCCTCGCTTCCATGCTTAAAAGTCCATTTGAATGCAACCTCTCCGAAGCTTGTTCTCGGCTGCCCAGGGGCAGAACGATTAGTGCACGAACGTCTGGCTTCTGCTCCCAGATCCGAAGAGCCAGGAGGGAAAGCATGTGCTGGGCATCTTCAGCACACAGTCAGCTTTGCAACGGTGTCACCATCATTGCTGTCGCTCCTCGCTTTCATACCTAAAGGTCCATTTGAATGCACCCTCTTCGGAGCTTGCTCTCGGCTGCCCAGCTGCACAGTGAGTAGAGCACGAACAGTTGCCGTCTGCTCCCACAATCGAAGAGCCAGGAGGGAAAGCTGGTGAAAGCTTAGGGTTAGGGTTAGGGTTAGGGTTAGGGTTAGGGGTTAGGGTTAGGGGTTAGGGTTAGGGTTAGGGTTATGGTTAGGGTTAGGGGTTAGGGTTAGGCTTAGGGTTATGGTTAGGTTTAGGGTTAGGGTTAGGGGTAGGGTTAGGGTTAGGGTTAGGGTTAGGGTTAGGGGTAGGGTTAGGGTTAGGGTTAGGGTTGGGTTAGGGTTAGGGTTAGGGTTGCCGTCTGCTCCCACAGTCGAAGAGCCAGGAGGGAAAGCATGTGCGGGGCATCTTCAGCACACAGTCAGCTTTGCAACGGTGTCACCATCATTGCTGTCGCTCCTCAGTGTCATACCTAAAGGTCCATTTGAATGCACCCTCTTCGGAGCTTGCTCTCGGCTGCCCAGCAGCACAGTGAGTAGAGCACGAACGGTTGCCGTCTGCTCCCACAGTCGAAGAGCCAGGAGGGAAAGCATGTGCTGGGCATCTTCAGCACACAGTCAGCTTTGCAACGGTGTCACCATCATTGCTGTCGCTCCTCGCTTTCATACTTAAAAGTCCATTTGAATGCAACCTCTCCGAAGCTTGTTCTCGGCTGCCCAGGGGCAGAACGATTAGTGCACGAACGTCTGGCTTCTGCTCCCAGATCCGAAGAGCCAGGAGGGAAAGCATGTGCTGGGCATCTTCAGCACACAGTCAGCTTTGCAACGGTGTCACCATCATTGCTGTCGCTCCTCGCTTTCATACCTAAAGGTCCATTTGAATGCACCCTCTTCGGAGCTTGCTCTCGGCTGCCCAGCTGCACAGTGAGTAGAGCACGAACAGTTGCCGTCTGCTCCCACAATCGAAGAGCCAGGAGGGAAAGCTGGTGAAAGCTTAGGGTTAGGGTTATGGTTAGGTTTAGGGTTAGGGTTAGGGTTAGGGGTTAGGGTTAGGCTTAGGGTTATGGTTAGGTTTAGGGTTAGGGTTAGGGGTAGGGTTAGGGTTAGGGTTAGGGTTAGGGTTAGGGGTTAGGGTTAGGCTTAGGGTTATGGTTAGGTTTAGGGTTAGGGTTAGGGTTAGGGGTAGGGTTAGGGTTAGGGTTAGGGTTAGGGGTAGGGTTAGGGTTAGGGTTAGGGTTAGGGTTGGGTTAGGGTTAGGGTTAGGGTTAGGGTTGCCGTCTGCTCCCACAGTCGAAGAGCCAGGAGGGAAAGCATGTGCGGGGCATCTTCAGCACACAGTCAGCTTTGCAATGCTGTCACCATTATTGCTGTCACTCCTCGGTTTCATACCTAAAAGTACATTTGAATGCAAGCTCTCCAAAGCTGCTTCTCAGCTGCCCAGAAGCTCAGCGATTAGTGCACGAACGTCTGGCCTCTGCTCCCAGCGCCGAAGAGCCAGGAGGGAAAGCATGTGCTGGGCATCTTCAGCACACAGTCAGCTTTGCAACGGTGTCACCATCATTGCTGTCGCTCCTCGCTTTCATACCGAAAGGTCCATTTGAAAGCGCCCTCTTCGGAGCTTGCTCTCGGCTGCCCAGCAGCACAGTGAGTAGAGCACGAACGGTTGCCGTCTGCTCCCACAGTCGAAGAGCCAGGAGGGAAAGCATGTGCTGGGCATCTTCAGCACACAGTCAGCTTTGCAACGGTGTCACCATCATTGCTGTCGCTCCTCAGTGTCATACCTAAAGGTCCATTTGAATGCACCCTCTTCAGAGCTTGCTCTCTTCTGCCCAGCAGCACAGTGAGTAGAGCACGAACGGTTGCCGTCTGCTCCCACAGTCGAAGAGCCAGGAGGGAAAGCATGTGCTGGGCATCTTCAGCACACAGTTAGCTTTGCAACGGTGTCACCATCATTGCTGTCGCTCCTCGCTTTCATACCTAAAAGTCCACTCGAATGCAACCTCTACGGAGCTTGCTCTGAGCTGCCAAGTAGCACAGCGATTAGAGCACGAACGTCTGGCCTCTGCTCCCAGAGCCGAAGAGCCAGGAGGGAAAGCATGTGCTGGGAATCTTCAGCACACAGTCAGCTTTGCAACGGTGTCACCATCATTGCTGTCGCTCCTCGCTTCCATGCTTAAAAGTCCATTTGAATGCAACCTCTCCGAAGCTTGTTCTCGGCTGCCCAGGGGCAGAACGATTAGTGCACGAACGTCTGGCTTCTGCTCCCAGATCCGAAGAGCCAGGAGGGAAAGCATGTGCTGGGCATCTTCAGCACACAGTCAGCTTTGCAACGGTGTCACCATCATTGCTGTCGCTCCTCGCTTTCATACCTAAAGGTCCATTTGAATGCACCCTCTTCGGAGCTTGCTCTCGGCTGCCCAGCTGCACAGTGAGTAGAGCACGAACAGTTGCCGTCTGCTCCCACAATCGAAGAGCCAGGAGGGAAAGCTGGTGAAAGCTTAGGGTTAGGGTTAGGGTTAGGGTTAGGGTTAGGGGTTAGGGTTAGGGGTTAGGGTTAGGGTTAGGGTTATGGTTAGGGTTAGGGGTTAGGGTTAGGCTTAGGGTTATGGTTAGGTTTAGGGTTAGGGTTAGGGGTAGGGTTAGGGTTAGGGTTAGGGTTAGGGTTAGGGGTAGGGTTAGGGTTAGGGTTAGGGTTGGGTTAGGGTTAGGGTTAGGGTTGCCGTCTGCTCCCACAGTCGAAGAGCCAGGAGGGAAAGCATGTGCGGGGCATCTTCAGCACACAGTCAGCTTTGCAACGGTGTCACCATCATTGCTGTCGCTCCTCAGTGTCATACCTAAAGGTCCATTTGAATGCACCCTCTTCGGAGCTTGCTCTCGGCTGCCCAGCAGCACAGTGAGTAGAGCACGAACGGTTGCCGTCTGCTCCCACAGTCGAAGAGCCAGGAGGGAAAGCATGTGCTGGGCATCTTCAGCACACAGTTAGCTTTGCAACGGTGTCACCATCATTGCTGTCGCTCCTCGCTTTCATACCTAAAAGTCCACTCGAATGCAACCTCTACGGAGCTTGCTCTGAGCTGCCAAGTAGCACAGCGATTAGAGCACGAACGTCTGGCCTCTGCTCCCAGAGCCGAAGAGCCAGGAGGGAAAGCATGTGCTGGGCATCTTCAACACACAGTCAGCTTTGCAACGGTGTCACCATCATTGCTGTCGCTCCTCGCTTTCATACTTAAAAGTCCATTTGAATGCAACCTCTCCGAAGCTTGTTCTCGGCTGCCCAGGGGCAGAACGATTAGTGCACGAACGTCTGGCTTCTGCTCCCAGATCCGAAGAGCCAGGAGGGAAAGCATGTGCTGGGCATCTTCAGCACACAGTCAGCTTTGCAACGGTGTCACCATCATTGCTGTCGCTCCTCGCTTTCATACCTAAAGGTCCATTTGAATGCACCCTCTTCGGAGCTTGCTCTCGGCTGCCCAGCTGCACAGTGAGTAGAGCACGAACAGTTGCCGTCTGCTCCCACAATCGAAGAGCCAGGAGGGAAAGCTGGTGAAAGCTTA